>NC_069500.1:253537834-253566362 GCF_027579735.1 Bombina bombina
TGTCATGGATCCATGATATTTTCTGCCGCATTATTTTATTGTTTTAATGTATACTTAAATTGTAAACATTGTTATCTATCTACTGTATTAAATATTGTTATTGTGTATTCACACTACTCTCACATTTTGTCCTGAGGGCCAAGTAATTTTCTTGTCCAGATCATCTGTGGTATACATTTTCCCCTCTGCCATCGTTTGATAGGCGCCTAGGGGATATCAATATAATTAACTCTGCTACCCCGGTGGCTACTAGGTGCCACCACCCTTAGGCTTAAAGGGGCTAAGTTGGCGCTGGTCCAAGCCCAAACCTCCAGCATTAAGATCACCCTTCACTGGAACTAAGGGGTCTAGCCGAAACCCTGGAAAACAGCCCCAGACCATTATTCATCCTCTAAACTTTACAGAAGGCACTATGCATTCCCGCAGGTAACGTTCTCCAAGCATACCCCACACTCAGATTCCTGTATCAGACTGCTAAATATTGAAATGTGATTCATCACTCTAGGGAAAATGTTTCCACTACTCCAGAGTCAAGTAACAGCGCGTTTTACACCACTCTAGCCTATGCCTGGTATAGCATATGTTGATGTGAGGCTTGTGTACACCTGCTCAGCCATGGAAACCATGAAGCTCCCAACACAGTGACAGTCACAGTCACAGAGTTGTGATGTTGCTTCTAGAGACAGTTTTGGAACTCTGTAGCTAGTGATGCAACAGATGATAGGCAATTATCTGGCCATATAGGGCTAGATTTATCAAAGGCTAGGCGAACTCTGTATGTGCTTCGCCTGTAACTGCACCCTAGCTCGCCTCCGGAGAAGCGGACATGTGCACCTAAATTTATCACAAAAATAGACGTAACTTTGTGCAGGCGAGCTGGGGCGTAATAATGATAAATTTCACCTGTCAGCAAAAGCATTTACTCCCTATTTATCACAGTACATCCCTATAAATATTTACACCGCCATGTTTTGATTTTTAAAAAAGTGTTTTTTAGGTAACTATTTAGCTTATATTTATATTATATAATGTTTCTGTGCTGTTTTTGCCATATGTTGATAATTTAAGATCACAAAAATAAATATATCAATATATCGACATATATATAAAACTGTTGGTACCCATATGCGCCTGTGGAAGCGCACATTTCTTTCTGTTTACTTATAAAATGTACGATCATGTGAAACTTTAGGCTCCACGCTGGTTTAACTTATAAAATATTCCAATGTTCTGTCTTTCTTCATGTGGTTTTAATGAAGGAAAAGCAAATCATATAAAATTAGATTTTTTATTAAACGTCTCATCAATATTCATGCATTGAAAAAAAAACTAGGAAGTCAGCATAACCCAGAACTAAAGGTGACATAATTTCCAAAAATATAAGTACCATAAGAAAACAACAAAAATGATTAATTTACTATTAAGCCAGATACCGCTTGTACACCTTTACAGATACTTAAATAACCGCTAATACACATACAAAATAGACGGTTGCTGTGGTTTCCTGTGTATGTAATCAAACGTAAACAGCTGATCTAAATAAAAACAGATCACAGCGTATTATCCAAGTAGAAACTTGACAATTATACAATGGTTATATATATATGTCAGTCATTCTGTTTCATGGAGTAGAGTTTTACTGTTCATATCACACGTTCAGTCTCCATATATCTCATAGGTTCTATGTTTCTCTATCAAAAAAGTTATGAGCCACAGGATATTTCCTTTTTCCTTCCTTCAGAGTTAGACAGATGGAAATCTTGTATTTTGCCAATTCCTTCCCTGAGGTCTTTAAAGCATGACCCATGTGGGCATTTAATGAAGTACACTACCATTTTAGTTGTATAATTAACTTTTTTTTTTTAAAGGGATAGGAAGGTCAACTATATTAAAGTTGCATGATTTGAATAGAGCATGTAATATTAAATGGACAGTTTAGGCCAAAATAAATTTTCATGATTTAGATAGAGCATGTAATTTTAAACAATTTTCCAATTTTACTTTTATCACCAATTTTGCTTTGTTCTCTTGGTATTCTTAGTTGAAAGCTTAAGCTAGGAGGTTCATATGCTAATTTCTTAGACCTTGAAGCCCACCTCTTTCAGATTGCATTTTAACAGTTTTTCACCACTAGAGGGTGTTAGTTCACGTATTTCATATAGATAACACTGCTTGTGCACGAGAAGTTATCTGGGAGCAGGCACTAATTGGCTAGACTGCAAGTCTGTCAAAAGAACTGAAGAGGGGCAGTTTGCAGAGGCTTAGATAGAAGATAATCACAGAGGTTAAAAGTATTTTATTATAAATGTGTTAGTTATGCAAAACTGGGAAATGGGTAATAAAGGGATTATCTAGCTTTTAAAACTATAAAAATTCTGGTGTAGACTGTCCCTTTAAGACCCTTTTAAATTCAAATCTATTGTAAAATGTCCTTTGTTCTCTTGGCAATATCCAACACTACTGGAAGCTAGCTGCTGATTGGTGACTGCACACATTTATACATGTGTCTCTAGTTATTGGCTTACCAATGCTCTGGAGCTGACTTTAACTATGTGTTTAACCCACCTGCAGTTATTTACAAGCAATAGTACAATATTAAAAGCTTTAACATTTTTTAGAGCATATTCTTTTTGTGTATTTTGTTTCCTTTTAATGCCTGTTTAAAAGGTGAGCCCTAAATTTAGAATATGTATACCCTGTGTTTGGTAAAACATGGCAAGTGAGTATCTTCATGTTAAAATGATCTGATGTGTATTAGCCCTAAATTTAGAATATGTATACCCTGTGTTTGGTAAAACATGGCCAGTGAGTATCTTCATGTTAAAATGATCTGATGTGTATTTGCAACATTGTTATTTTAAAATAAAATGATTAATCTGTGTTTTTTCTTACAGGGATTGTGGGGCTGGAATCTGCTTAGATAAATCTAACATTATGTATGCTTGGGGACGAAACGCACCACCAACCAAACTTCCTGAAGGCAAGTTGAGCTTTTTACTTAATTCAGTCCCAGAGTTTGTCTTATTTCCTTATAACTTTACTTTGTGGTCATAGTGTAAAGACTTATACTAGTTCTTCCCTAGCTGCAGAAGACAGTATTTTTTTTTTTAATTTAACCTAAAAATGTTCTCCAGTTTTGAAATGATCTATTTTACTTGCTTGAGTGTATTGAAATGTTTACAAGTAGCTTGTTTACCCTTTTTTCTGCATTTGAAATATCTGATTTAGCCTGTGGTATCCCCACCTATACTGAAAGTTTCTGGACTTAAAGGGCAAGTCAACCAAAAATTTATAAGAACGCATTTCTATTTCTCCAACATAGGTGTGTCCGGTCCACGGCGTCATCCTTACTTGTGGGATATTCTCTTCCCCAACAGGAAATGGCAAAGAGCCCAGCAAAGCTGGTCACATGATCCCTCCTAGGCTCCGCCTACCCCAGTCATTCTCTTTGCCGTTGTACAGGCAACATCTCCACGGAGATGGCTTAGAGTTTTTTAGTGTTTAACTGTAGTTTTTCATTATTCAATCAAGAGTTTGTTATTTTAAAATAGTGCTGGTACGTACTATTTACTCAGAAACAGAAAAGAGATGAAGAATTCTGTTTGTATGAGGAAAATGATTTTAGCAACCGTAACTAAAATCCATGGCTGTTCCACACAGGACTGTTGAGAGCAATTAACTTCAGTTGGGGGAACAGTTTGCAGTCTCTTGCTGCTTGAGGTATGACACATTCTAACAAGACGATGTAATGCTGGAAGCTGTCATTTTCCCTATGGGATCCGGTAAGCCATGTTTATTACGATTGTAAATAAGGGCTTCACAAGGGCTTATTTAAACTGTAGACTTTTTTTGGGCTAAATCGATTGATATTAACACTTATTTAGCCTTGAGGAATCATTTATTCTGGGTATTTTGATTTAATAATATCGGCAGGCACTGTTTTAGACACCTTATTCTTTAGGGGCTTTCCCAAAGCATAGGCAGAGTCTCATTTTCGCGCCGGTGTTGCGCACTTGTTTTTGAGAGGCATGGCATGCAGTCGCATGTGAGAGGAGCTCTGATACTTATAAAAGACTTCTGAAGGCGTCATTTGGTATCGTATTCCCCTTTGGGTTTGGTTGGGTCTCAGCAAAGCAGATACCAGGGACTGTAAAGGGGTTTAAAGCTTAAAACGGCTCCGGTTCCGTTATTTTAAGGGTTAAAGCTTCCAAAATTGGTGTGCAATATTTTCAAAGCTTTAAGACGCTGTGGTGAAAATTTGGTGAATTTTGAACAATTCCTTCATGTTTTTTCGCAATTGCAGTAATAAAGTGTGTTCAGTTTAAAATTTAAAGTGACAGTAACGGTTTTATTTTAAAACGTTTTTTGTACTTTCTGATCAAGTTTATGCCTGTTTAACATGTCTGAACTACCAGATAGACTGTGTTCTGAATGTGGGGAAGCCAGAATTCCTATTCATTTAAATAAATGTGATTTATGTGATAATTGTTCAGGGTCCGTTCGAACATCCGAATCTGGTTTCACTCCAGCTGACTGCTTGGAGATTGAACGCTTGATTTTATCGAAGCGAGGATTCTCAGATTCTGTGATCGATACTCTTGTTCAGGCCAGAAAGCCTGTGACTAGAAAGATTTACCACAAAATTTGGAAAAAATATATCTGTTGGTGTGAATCTAAAGGATTCCCTTGGGACAGGGTTAAGATTCCTAGGATTCTATCCTTCCTTCAAGAAGGATTGGAAAAAGGATTATCTGCAAGTTCCCTGAAGGGACAGATTTCTGCCTTGTCGGTATTACTTCACAAAAAGCTGGCAGCTGTGCCAGATGTTCAAGCCTTTGTTCAGGCTCTGGTTAGAATCAAGCCTGTTTACAAACCTTTGACTCCTCCTTGGAGTCTCAATTTAGTTCTTTCAGTTCTTCAGGGGGTTCCGTTTGAACCCTTACATTCCATTGATATTAAGTTATTATCTTGGAAAGTTTTGTTTTTGGTTGCGATTTCTTCTGCTAGAAGAGTCTCAGAATTATCTGCTCTGCAGTGTTCTCCTCCTTATCTGGTGTTCCATGCAGATGGGGTGGTTTTACGTACTAAACCTGGTTTTCTTCCAAAAGTTGTTTCTAACAAAAACATTAACCAGGAGATTATCGTACCTTCTCTGTGTCCAAAACCAGTTTCAAAGAAGGAACGTTTGTTGCACAATTTGGATGTTGTTCGCGCTCTAAAATTCTATTTAGATGCTACAAAGGATTTTAGACAAACATCTTCCTTGTTTGTTGTTTATTCAGGTAAAAGGAGAGGTCAAAAAGCAACTTCTACCTCTCTCTCTTTTTGGATTAAAAGCATCATCAGATTGGCTTACGAGACTGCCGGACGGCAGCCTCCCGAAAGAATCACAGCTCATTCCACTAGGGCTGTGGCTTCCACATGGGCCTTCAAGAACGAGGCTTCTGTTGATCAGATATGTAGGGCAGCGACTTGGTCTTCACTGCACACTTTTACCAAATTTTACAAGTTTGATACTTTTGCTTCTTCTGAGGCTATTTTTGGGAGAAAGGTTTTGCAAGCCGTGGTGCCTTCCATTTAGGTGACCTGATTTGCTCCCTCCCTTCATCCGTGTCCTAAAGCTTTGGTATTGGTTCCCACAAGTAAGGATGACGCCGTGGACCGGACACACCTATGTTGGAGAAAACAGAATTTATGTTTACCTGATAAATTTCTTTCTCCAACGGTGTGTCCGGTCCACGGCCCGCCCTGGTTTTTTTAATCAGGTCTGATATTTTATTTTCTTTAACTACAGTCACCACGGTACCATATGGTTTCTCCTATGCAAATATTCCTCCTTAACGTCGGTCGAATGACTGGGGTAGGCGGAGCCTAGGAGGGATCATGTGACCAGCTTTGCTGGGCTCTTTGCCATTTCCTGTTGGGGAAGAGAATATCCCACAAGTAAGGATGACGCCGTGGACCGGACACACCGTTGGAGAAAGAAATTTATCAGGTAAACATAAATTCTGTTTTTGTTATAATAGCATATTAAGTTAAACTGTAGCCCATTTGTGCTGCAAATACAGTTTTTTTGTAAAAAGACTTCTCTTCCTGCCGTTTTGAAATGGCCGCCTGTCCCCCTCCTTTCCCTGATGTCATCCTTAGAGGAACGTCTGCATAATTTTTTAAATGCTCAACTTTACATTCACTTTAACTTAATATGCTATTATAACAAAATTGAAATAAGTTCTTATAAATTTTGGGTTGACTTGCCCTTTAAGTCTAGGCTATTGACAGGCTATGTAAACACAGCCAGCAGAAGAAATTACACTCGGGGGGCGGGGGTTGGGAATGTTAGAAGAGATAACTAATATAATTATAAATTTGCCATAGTTCTAAGTATTGGGCTTTGGTTTACAAACAGACTCAAGTTAAAGAAGCAAGTGTGTGTACACAAAGTGATAATATAGTGAGATCTCATTTTAACTGCAAGGTCTACCCATTTCAATAGACTATAGTTTCCAAGCACAAAACCAGCCAATACATATTCACAAATAAACCCGAAAATGCAATTTCTCACACATTTTATACTCTGCAGCTGAAGTCATTGGAAATACAATAAAGGAAAATCAATTTTACTGTATACTGCCCCTTTAATTTTATTAAAACCAATTTATGTTTCCAAATAAAAAATGTGCTTTGTCACATGTGATATGAAACCGATTCTTCTCATGAGATATTCCCTTAAGTCTAAATTAGTTGCAGATGAAAGAGCATGTGTAAATCAAGAGTTTAAGAGCTTCTGAGATTTTGTTGGGAAAGGGAAAAAAAAAGTATCCAGTGAAACTTGCCTTCCCAATTTCCTTCTTTATTCTATAGATTACATTAATTTATGATGGCTGGCTGCCTCACTCTGCAGGTAATCAGCTCTGTAGGATAGCGTATTAATTGTAACGTTTCTTGTGGTTTTTTTCTTTTTCATTTTTCGTAAAAGTAGAAAGGAGGTAACTATTTTTAATATTCTATTCTTAAAATGTGGTTCTATCCCTGGGATCCTTTTTATACAATTGCTTTGGATGACCTTTCTCCAAGGGTCTTGTTTAATTTCTTATTGAAAGTGATTTAAAGAATATAATTGCAGATAATGATTTAGGAGTATTGGATTTCTCCAACATTGGTGTGTCCGGTCCACGGCGTCATCCATTACTTGTGGGATATTCTCCTCCCCTACAGGGAAAGGCAAGGAGAGCGCACAGCAGAGCTGTCCATATAGCTCCCCCTCTAGCTCCGCCCCCCAGTCATTCTCCTTGCCGCTCTGAACAAGTAGCATCTCCTCGGGGATGGTGAGGAGTTTGTGGTGTTAGTTGTAGTTTTTTATATCTTCTATCAAGAGTTTGTTATTTTAAAATAGTGCTGGCTTGTACTATTTACTCTACAACAGAAAAGTGATGAAGATTTCTGTTAAGAGGAATATGATTTTAGCACAAGTAACTAGAATCCATTGCTGTTACCACGCAGGACTGTTGAAACAAGAGAACTTCAGTTGGGGGTAACAGTTTGCAGACTCATCTGCTTCAGGTATGACTAGTCTCCTTCTAACAACACAGGCTAATGCTAGATGACAGTCATTTTTCCCCTCAGGGAAAATGGTAAGCCATTTTTCTTTCACCTCAGCAAAAAAGATAACAGGCTTCCCCTTTTTGATTTTTATGCTGGTAGACACTGTTAGGGGCAAAATCGATTGGTTTTTATTACAATATCATGGCATTTGAACTGTTTTATAAGCTCATATTCACTTGGGAACGTTTTTTATTGATCTGGCATGTTTTAGACACCTAAATCTAGTCAGGAAGGCCCCTTCACTCTAGTGTGCTGAGGGAGGAAGCCTCATTTTGGTGCTTCAGCTGTGCAGTTGATTTCAAGGCAGTGCATGCAATTTTCATGTGAGAGGGTCCTGTGACTCAGAAAGTGACTGCAGAAGGCTTATTTCTGTGGATGATTGACCCCTAAGGAAGGTAAAATGCTGCAGCAATACTGTAGCAGGGATTGTAGTGTATAAAAACGGTTAAATCCAACAATTAGCTCTGGTTTGCTTGTTTTAAGAGCTAGAGTCTCCATATTTGCTGTGCAATACTTTCTAAGCATTAAGACACTGGGGTCCAAATTTCATAAAAATCGGATATTGCCTTCATAGTTTTTTGAACATTCAGAAATAAAGTGTGTAATGTTATTATTTAAAGAGACAGTAATGTTTTTGTTTAAAATCGTTTTTATTGCATTGTTTGCCTGCCTAAATCTGTTTAACATGTCTATGCCATCAGATAACCTATGTTCTGTGTGTGTAGAGACAAATGTGTTCCCCCTTTGAGTGTTTGTGATAATTGTGCCATAGCGTCCAAACAAAATAAGGACAGCTCTGTTACATTTCATAATGTTGCCCAAGATAATTTATCTAATGAAGGTAGTGAGGATAATTCTACATCCTCTCCTTCTGTGTCTACACCAGCTTTGCCCGCGCAGGCGACACCTAGCGCGCCAGTGCTTATTTCTATGCAACAATTAACAGCAGTAGTGGATAATTCTATAGCAAATCTTTTATCCAAACTGCCAGCATTTCAGAGAAAGCGTGATTGTTCAGTTTTAAATACAGATAAAAAAAGGATGAACAATCAGACGCTGACGATGCCTTATCTATTTTACCCTCACATCAATCGGAATTGGCTGTGAGGGAAGGTCTGTCTGAGGGTGAAATTTCAGACTCAGGAAAAATTTCTCAACAGGCAGAACCTGATATAGTAGCATTTAAATTTAAGCTAGAACATCTCCGCGCTTTGCTTAAGGAGGTATTAGCTACTCTGGATGACTGTGATTCTGTAGTAGTACCAGAGAAGTTGTGCAAATTGGACAAATTTTTAGAGGTCCCAGTGCACGAAGACGCTTTCCAATACCCAAGAGGGTAGCGAGCATAGTGGATAAGGAGTGGGAGAAGCCAGGTGTACGCTTTGCCCCACCTCCTATATTTAAGAAAATGTTTCCCATAGTAGACCCTAGAAGGGACACATGGCAGACGGTCCCGAAGGTTGAGGGAGCTGTTTCAACACTAGCGAAGCGCACAACTATTCCTATAGAGGACAGCTGCGCTTTCAAAGATCCTATGGATAAAAATTGGAAGGATTGCTTAAAAAAGATTTTTGTTCAACAAGGGTTCATCCTTCAACCAGCTACGTGTGTTATTACTGTCACTTCAGCGGCGTCCTTTTGGTTCGAGGAACTAGAAAGGTCGCTCCAGAAAGAGACTTCCTATGAAGAAGTCATGGACAGAATTCACGCATTAAAGTTAGCTAATTCCTTTATATTGGATGCCGCTTTTCAAATAACGAAATTGGCAGCGAAAAACTCAGGTTTTGCTATAGTAGCGCGGAGGGCGCTTTGGCTAAAATCCTGGTCGGCAGATGTGTCGTCCAAGACTAAGTTACTTAATATTCCTTTCAAGGGTAAGACCCTTTTTGGGCCGGAATTGAAGGAAATTATTTCAGACATCACTGGGGGTAAGGGCCATGCCCTCCCACAGCATAGGCCTTTTAAGGCTAAGAACAAGTCTAATTTTCGTTCCTTTCACAATTTCAGGAACGGACCGGCTAATAACTCCACTGCCGCTAGACAAGAAGGTAACGCGGCCCAGCCCAAACCCGCTTGGAAGCCCATGCAAGGCTGGAACAAGGGTAAACAGACCAAGAAACCTGCTGCTGCTACCAAGACAGCATGAAGGGGTAGCCCCCGATCCGGGACCGGATCTGGTAGGGGGCAGACTATCTCTCTTCGCTCAGGCTTGGGCAAGAGATGTTCCGGATCCCTGGGTACTAGAAATAGTCTCCAAGGGATACCTGCTAGAGTTCAAGGGACTTCCTCCAAAGGGAAGATTCCACCTGTCTCACTTATCTTCAGACCAGATAAAGAAACAGGCATTCTTACATTGTGTAAGAGACCTATCAAAGATGGGAGTGATAAACCCAGTCCCCACCGGGGAACAAGGTCTAGGTTTTTACTCAAACCTGTTTGTGGTTCCCAAAAAAGAGGGAACTTTCAGGCCAATCCTGGATTTAAAGATATTAAACAATTTCCTCAGAGTTCCATCCTTCACGTGGCTCTTCCATTCGGTTTAGCCACCGCTCCCAGAATTTTCTCAAAGGTGCTAGGGTCCCTTCTAGCGGTCCTAAGGCCGAGGGGCATCGCTGTAGCACCTTATCTAGACGACATCCTAATCCAAGCGTCATTTCTTTCCAAAGCGAGGGCCCACACAGACATTGTGTTGGCTTTTCTCAGATCTCACGGGTGGAAGGTGAACATAGAAAAGAGTTCACTGTCACCGTCCACAAGGGTTCCGTTTCTGGGAACAATAATAGATTCTATGGAAATGAAGATCTTCCTGACAGAAGTCAGAAAGTTAAAGCTTCTAAACGCTTGTCAAGTTCTTCATTCTATTCCTCAACCCTCCATAGCTCGGTGCATGGAAGTAATAGGACTAATGGTCGCAGCAATGGACGTGGTTCCTTTTGCTCGAATTCATCTAAGACCATTACAGCTGTGCATGCTCAATCAGTGGAATGGGGACTATACAGACTTGTCTCCCCAAATTCAAGTAGACCAGGTAACCAGGGACTCACTTCTCTGGTGGTTGACCCAGGATCACCTGTCTCAGGGAATGAGTTTCCGCAGACCGGAGTGGGTCATTGTCACGACCGACGCCAGCCTCTTGGGGTGGGGCGCGGTCTGGGACTCCCTGAAAGCTCAGGGCCTATGGTCTCGGGAAGAGTCGCTTCTCCCGATAAACATTTTGGAACTAAGAGCAATATTCAATGCGCTCCTGGCTTGACCTCAGCTAGCGAAAGCCAGGTTCATAAGATTTCAGTCGGACAACATAACGACTGTTGCGTACATCAATCATCAGGGGGGAACAAAGAGTTCCCTAGCGATGAAGGAAGTAACCAAGATCATCCAATGGGCAGAGAATCACTCCTGCCATCTATCTGCTATTCACATCCCAGGAGTAGACAACTGGGAGGCGGACTATTTGAGTCGTCAGACTTTCCATCCGGGGGAGTGGGAACTCCACCCGGAGGTCTTTGCTCAGTTAACCCAATTATGGGGCATTCCAGACATGGATCTAATGGCGTCCCGTCAGAACGTCAAGATTCCTTGTTACGGGTCCAGATCCAGGGATCCCAAGGCGATTCTAGTGGATGCATTAGTGGCGCCTTGGTCGTTCAACCTAGCGTATGTGTTACCACCGTTTCCTCTCCTTCCCAGGCTCATAGCCAGGATCAAACAGGAAAAGGCCTCAGTGATTCTGATAGCTCCTGCGTGGCCACGCAGGACTTGGTATGCAGACCTGGTGAATATGTCATCGGCTCCACCATGGAAGCTACCTTTGAGACAGGATCTTCTAGTACAAGGTCCATTCGAACATCCAAATCTAGTTTCTCTGCAGCTGACTGCTTGGAAATTGAACGCTTGATTTTATCCAAACGTGGGTTTTCGAATTCTGTGACAGATACTCTGGTCCAAGCCAGAAAACCTGTGACTAGAAAGATTTACCATAAAATATGACGTAAATATTTCTGTTGGCGTGAATCCAAGGGATTCTCCTGGAGTAAAATAAAAATTCCAAGGATTCTCTCCTTTCTCCAAGAAGGTTTGGATAAAGGGTTGTCCGCTAGTTCTCTAAAGGGACAGATTTCTGCTTTATCTGTCTTGTTACACAAACGACTGGCAGCTGTGCCAGATGTACAAGCTTTTGTTCAGGCTTTGGTTAGAATCAAGCCTGTTTACAGAACCATGACTCCTCCTTGGAGTCTAAATTTAGTTCTTTCAGTTCTTCGAGGGGTTCCGTTTGAACCTTTACATTCCATAAATATTAAGTTATTATCTTGGAAAGTACTGTTTTTGGGTGCTATTTCTTCTGCTAGAAGAGTTTCTGAATTATCTGCTTTGCAGTGTAATCCACCCTATCTGGTTTTCCATTCAGATAAGGTTGTTTTGCGTACTAAGCCTGGTTTTCTTCCAAAAGTTGTTTCCAACAAGAATATTAACCAGGAAATAGTTGTTCCTTCTCTGTGTCCGAAACCAGTTTCAAAGAAGGAACGTTTATTACACAATTTAGATGTTGTTCGTGCTTTAAAGTTCTATTTAGAAGCAACAAAAGGTTTTAGACAAACCTCATCCTTGTTTGTCGTTTACTCTGGTAAGAGGAGAGATCAAAAAGCTTCTGCTACCTCTCTCTTTCTGGCTAAAAAGCATTATCCGATTGGCCTATGAGACTGCCGGACGACAGCCTCCTGACCGAATCACAGCTCACTCTACTAGGGCTGTGGCTTCCACATGGGCCTACAAGAACGAGGCTTCTGTTGATCAGATATGTAAGGCAGCGACTTGGTATTCTCTGCACACTTTTGCCAAATTCTACAAATTTGATACTTATGCTTCTTCGGAGGCTATTTTTGGGAGAAAGGTTTTGCAAGCCGTGGTGCCTTCCATTTAGGTAACCTGATTTGCTCCCTCCCTTCATCCGTGTCCTAAAGCTTTGGTATTGGTTCCCACAAGTAATGGATGACGCCGTGGACCGGACACACCAATGTTGGAGAAAACAGAATTTATGCTTACCTGATAAATTACTTTCTCCAACGGTGTGTCCGGTCCATGGCCCGCCCTGGTTTTCCTAATCAGATTGAAATTTTTTTTTGTCTTTATACACTACAGTCACCACGGCACCCTATAGTTTCTCCTTTTTCTCCTAACCGTCGGTCGAATGACTGGGGGGCGGAGCTAGAGGGGGAGCTATATGGACAGCTCTGCTGTGCGCTCTCCTTGCCTTTCCCTGTAGGGGAGGAGAATATCCCACAAGTAATGGATGACGCCGTGGACCGGACACACCGTTGGAGAAAGTAATTTATCAGGTAAGCATAAATTCTGTTTTTCTTTCATGCTTTTTAATAGTAAATAGGAGAATGCTAATTACATACATAAACAGCTTAAATTAAATACAGTTTTTGATAACGTAATAATAACTGGAGATGTTTTAGGAAGAACATTAAGGGATATAAAATGTGAAAATACATTTTATATGCATAGTATTGCGTCTATTCCTTGTCTCCCTCTAGTCATAGGTTGAAATCTGCCTTTCTCTACATTTCAGTGCCGATGTGGTTGCATATGTGCAGAAACTCTTTCAGATACCTACAGTTTAACCTAGGTTCCAAAATGGCAGCTCCCATGATTAGAGGAAGGTGCATTATTATTAGTAGTAGTAGTATTAATATTATAATTTTTATTATGAGTTATTTGTAGAGCACCAACCGATTCCGTAGGATTATAGACATGGGTTTAATATGCAAGGTGACAATTATGGAAGACAAAGGGATAGAGGGCTATGACAAGAGTTGTACTTTGGTAAATCAACTCTCATGATGGTGATCTACAAACATCTGTGCTCGTAGGCCTACATGCTAAGGGGATGACAAAGGGAGGAGAGGAATTGCGATAAGAAATGCATCCCTGAACAGTAGAGTCTTTAAAGAGTGCTTGAAAGTTTGAGCTTGTAGAGCGAGGCAGAGTTCCACAAGATAGGGGCCAGTCTGAAGTAGTCTTGTAGACGGATGTGAGATGATAACAAGAGAGAAGGAAAGAAGGAGGTCATGAGCAGAGCGAAGGTGATGAGAGAGTTTCTGGACATTAGGTCAGAGATATATGGGGCAGCAATGTTATTGAGGGCTTTGAATGTCAGAGTTGGGATTTTGTGTATTATTCTGGAGGTTAGAGGAAGCTAGTGAAGGGACTGTTAGAGATGCAGGAAACGTGTTTAGTGTCCCTTTAGATTGACTAAAGACTATTTTAATGTGTAGTCTGTTTAAAATGAATAGGTTTTTATTTCTCTTGTTAAGTGTATCCAGTCCACGGATCATCCATTACTTATGGGATATTCTCCTTCCCAACAGGAAGTTGCAAGAGGATCACCCACAGCAGAGCTGCTATATAGCTCCTCCCCTAACTGTCATATCCAGTCATTCTCTTGCAAGCCTCAACCAAGATGGAGGTCGTAAGAGGAGTGTGGTGTTTATTCTTCAATCAAAAGTTTGTTATTTTTAAATGATGCCGGAGTGTACTGTTTATCTCAGGCAGTATTTAGAAGAAGAATCTGCCTGCGTTTTCTATGATCTTAGCAGAAGTAACTAAGATCCATGGCTGTTCTCACATATTCTGAGAAGTGTGGTAACTTCAGAGAGGGAATGGCGTGCAGGTTTTCCTGCAATAAGGTATGTGCAGTTAATATTTTTCTAGGGATGGAATTTGCTAGAAAATGCTGCTGATACCGAACTAATGTAAGTAAAGCCTTAAATGCAGTGATAGCTACTGGTATCAGGCTTATTAATAGAGAGGCATACTCTTTTATAAAAATGTAAAATAAAACGTTTGCTGGCATGTTTAATCGTTTTTATATGTATTTGGTGATAAAACTTATTGGGGCCTAGTTTTTTCCACATGGCTGGCTTGAATTTTGCCTAGTAACAGTTTCCTTAGGCTTTCCACTGTTGCAATATGAGTGGGAAGGGCCTATTTTAGTGCTTTTCTGTGCAGCTAAAAATACTGACAGAGACATTCAGTTTCCCTCTGCATGATCCAGGACATCTCTGGAGGGCTCAAAAGGCTTTAAAGTCGTTTTTGAGGGGGGTAAAAAGCCACAGTAGAGCTGTGGCAGTTGTTGTGACTGTTTGAAAAAAAAAACAAAAAAAAAAACGTTTTTGTCTTTTATTATCCTGTTTTTGTTATTAAGGGGTTAATCATCCATTTGCAAGTGGGTGTAATGCTCTGCTAACTTGTTACATACACTGTAAAAATTTTGTTAGTGTAACTGCCTTTTTTCACTGTTATTTCAAATTTTGACAAAATTTGTGTTTCTTAAAGGTGCAGTAACGTTTTTTATATTGCTTGTAAACTTGTTTAAAGTGTTTTCCAAGCTTGCTAGTCTGTTTAAACATGTCTGACACAGAGGAAACTACTTGTTCATTATGTTTGAAAGCGATGGTGGAGCCCCATAGGAGAATGTGTACTAAATGTATTGATTTCACCTTAAACAGTAAAGATCAGTCTTTAACTATGAAAGAAATATCACCAGAAGATTCTGACGAGGGGGAAGTTATGCCGACTAACTCTCCCCACGTGTCAGACCCTTCGCCTCCCGCTCAGGGGATGCATGCTAATATGGCGCCTATTACATCAGGGACGCCCATAGCGATTACCTTGCAGGACATGGCTGCAATCATGAATAATACCCTGTCAGAGGTATTATCCAGGTTGCCTGAATTAAGAGGCAAGCGGGATTGCTCTGGGGTTAGGAGAAATGCTCAGATGCTGTAAGGGCCATGTCTGATACTGCGTACCAATATGCAGATCATGAGGATGGAGAGCTTCAGTCTGTGGGTGACATCTCTGATTCGGGGAAACCTGATTCAGAGATTTCTAATTTTAAATTTAAGCTTGAGAACCTCCGTGTGTTGCTTGGGGAGGTATTAGCTGCTCTGAATGACTGTAACACAGTTGCAGTACCAGAGAAATTGTGTAGGCTGGATAAATACTATGCGGTACCGGTGTGTACTGATGTTTTTCCTATACCTAAAAGGCTTACAGAAATTATTAGCAAGGAGTGGGATAGACCGGGGGTGCCTTTTTCCCCACCTCCTATATTTAGAAAAATGTTTCCTATAGACGCCACTACACGGGACTTATGGCAGACGGTCCCTAAGGTGGAGGGAGCAGTTTCTACTTTAGCAAAGCGTACTACTATCCCGGTTGAGGACAGTTGTGCTTTTTCAGATCCAATGGATAAAAAATTGGAGGGTTACCTTAAGAAAATGTTTATTCAACAAGGTTTTATTTTACAGCCCCTTGCATGCATTGCTCATGTCACGGCCGCGGCGGCATTCTGGTTTGAGGCCCTGGAAGAGGCCATCCATACAGCTCCATTGACTGAAATTATTGACAAGCTTAGAACACTTAAGCTAGCTAACTCATTTGTTTCTGATGCCATTGTTCATTTGACTAAACTAACGGCTAAGAATTCCGGATTCGCCATCCAAGCGCGTAGGGCGCTATGGCTTAAATCCTGGTCAGCTGACGTGACTTTGAAGTCTAAATTACTCAACATTCCTTTCAAGGGGCAGACCTTATTCTGGCCTGGTTTGAAGGAAATTATTGCTGACATTACTGGAGGTAAGGGTCACACCCTTCCTCAGGACAGGGCCAAAGCAAAGGCCAAACAGTCTAATTTTCGTGCCTTTCGAAATTTCAAGGCAGGTGCAGCATCAACTTCCTCCGCTTCAAAACAAGAGGGAACTTTTGCTCAATCTAAGCAGGCCTGGAAACATAAACAGTCCTGGAAAAAAGGCATGCAGGCCAGAAAGCCTGCTGCTGCCTCTAAGACAGCATGAAGGAACGGCCCCCTATCCGGCGACGGATCTAGTAGGGGGCAGACTTCCTCTCTTCGCCCAGGCGTGGGCAAGAGATGTTCAGGATCCCTGAGCGTTGGAGATCATATCTCAGGGATATCTTCTGGACTTCAAAGCTTCCCCTCCACAAGGGAGATTTCATCTTTCAAGGCTATCTGCAAATCAGATAAAGAAAGAGGTATTCCTACGCTGTGTGCAAGACCTAGTTATGGGAGTGATCCATCCAGTTCCGCAGACGGAACAAGGACAGGGTTTTTATTCGAATCTGTTTGTGGTTCCCAAAAAAGAGGGAACCTTCAGACCAATTTTGGATCTAAAGATCTTAAACAAATTCCTCAGAGTTCCATCTTTCAAAATGGAAACTATTCGGACTATCCTACCCATGATCCAAGAAGGTCAGTACATGACCACAGTGGACTTCAAGGATGCCTACCTTCACATACCGATTCACAAAGATCATCATCGGTTTCTAAGGTTTGCCTTTCTAGACAGGCATTACCAATTTGTAGCTCTTCCCTTCGGGTTGGCTACAGCCCCGAGAATCTTTACAAAGGTTCTGGGCTCACTTCTGGCGGTTCTAAGACCGCGAGGCATAGCGGTGGCTCTGTATCTAGACGACATCCTGATACAGGCGTCAAGCTTTCAAGTTGCCAAGTCTCATACAGAGATAGTTCTGGCATTTCTGAGGTTGCACGGGTGGAAAGTGAACGAGAAAAAGAGTTCTCTATCCCCACTCACAGAGTCTCCTTCTTAGGGACTCTTATAGATTCTGTAGAAATTAAAATTTACCTGACTGAGTCCAGGTTATCAAAACTTCTAAATGTTTGCCGCGTTCTTCACTCCATTCCGCGCCCTTCGGTAGCTCAGTGTATGGAGGTAATCGGCTTAATGGTAGCGGCAATGGACATAGTGCCATTTGCGCGCCTTCATCTCAGAACGCTTCAATTATGCATGCGGAGTCAGTGGAATGGGGATTACACAGATTTGTCCCCTCTGCTAAATCTGGATCAAGAGACCAGAGATTCTCTTCTCTGGTGGTTGTCTTGGGTACACCTGTCCAAGGGTATGACCTTTCGCAGGCCAGATTGGACAATTGTAACTACAGATGCCAGCCTTCTAGGTTGGGGTGCAGTCTGGAATTCCCTGAAGGCACAGGGATCGTGGACTCAGGAGGAGAAACTCCTTCCAATAAATATTCTGGAGTTAAGAGCGATATTCAATGCTCTTCTGGTTTGGCCTCAGTTAGCAACACTGAGGTTCATCAGATTTCAGTCGGACAACATCACGACTGTGGCTTACATCAACCATCAAGGGGGAACCAGGAGTTCCCTAGCGATGTTAGAAGTCTCAAAGATAATTCGCTGGGCAGAGTACCACTCTTGCCACCTGTCAGCAATCCATATCCCAGGCGTGGAGAACTGGGAGGCGGATTTTCTAAGTCGTCAGACTTTCCATCCGGGGGAGTGGGAACTCCATCCGGAGGTGTTTGCTCAGTTGATTCATCGTTGGGGCAAACCAGAGTTGGATCTCATGGCGTCTCGCCAGAACGCCAAGCTTCCTTGTTACGGATCCAGGTCCAGGGACCCAGAAGCGACGCTGATAGATGCTCTAGCAGCGCCTTGGTTCTTCAACCTGGCTTATGTGTTTCCACCGTTTCCTCTGCTCCCTCGACTGATTGCCAAAATCAAACAGGAGAGAGCATCGGTGATTCTGCAGATACGCAGGACTTGGTATGCAGACCTAGTGGACATGTCATCCTTTCCACCATGGACTCTGCCTCTAAGACAGGACCTTCTGATACAAGGTCCTTTCAATCATCCAAATCTAATTTCTCTGAGACTGACTGCATGGAGATTGAACGCTTGATTCTATCAAAGCGTGGCTTCTCCGAGTAAGTCATTGATACTTTAATACAGGCACGAAAGCCTGTTACCAGGAAAATCTACCACAAGATATGGAGTAAATATCTTTTTTGGTGTGAATCCAAGAATTACTCATAGAGTAAGGTTAGGATTCCTAGAATATTGTCTTTTCTCCAAGAGGGCTTGGACAAAGGATTATCAACTAGTTCCTTAAAGGGACAGATTTCTGCTCTGTCTATTTTGCACAAGCGTCTGGCAGAGGTTCCAGACGTCCAGGCATTTTGCCAGGCTTTGGTTAGAATTAAGCCTGTGTTTAAACCTGTTGCTCCCCCGTGGAGCTTAAACTTGGTTCTTAAAGTTCTTCAAGGAGTTCAGTTTGAACCCCTTCATTCCATTGATATTAAACTTTTATCTTGGAAAGTTCTGTTTTTGATGGCTATTTCCTCGGCTCGGAGAGTCTCTGAGCTATCTGCCTTACAATGTGATTCTCCTTATCTGATTTTTCATGCAGACAAGGTAGTCCTGCGTACCAAACCTGGGTTTTTACCTAAGGTGGTTTCTAACAAGAATATAAATCAAGAGATTGTTGTTCCATCATTGTGTCCTAATCTTTCTTCAAAGAAGGAACGTCTTTTACATAATCTGGACGTAGTCCGTGCCTTGAAGTTTTACTTACAAGCTACTAAAGATTTTCGTCAAACATCTACCCTGTTTGTCGTTTACTCTGGACAGAGGAGAGGTCAAAAAGCTTCGGCAACCTCTTTCCTTTTGGCTTCGGAGCATAATACACCTAGCCTATGAGACTGCTGGACAGCAGCCCCCTGAAAGGATTACAGCTCATTCCACTAGAGCTGTGGCTTCCACCTGGGCCTTTAAAAATGAGGCCTCTGTTGAACAGATTTGCAAGGCCGCGACTTGGTCTTCGCTTCACACTTTTTCCAAATTTTACAAATTTGATACTTTTGCTTCTTCGGAGGCTGTTTTTGGGAGAGAGGTTCTTCAGGCAGTGGTTCCTTCCGCTTAATCCTGCCTTGTCCCTCCCATCATCCGTGTACTTTAGCTTTGGTATTGGTATCCCATAAGTAATGGATGATCTGTGGACTGGATACACTTAACAAGAGAAAACATAATTTATGCTTACCTGATAAATTTTTCTCTTGTAGTGTATCCAGTCCACGGCCCGCCCTGTCTTTTAAGGCAGGTCTAAAGTTTAATTAAACTACAGTGACCACTGCACCCTACGGTTTCTCCTTTCTCTGTTTGTTTTCGGTCGAATGACTGGATATGACAGTTAGGGGAGGAGCTATATAGCAGCTCTGCTGTGGGTGATCCTCTTGCAACTTCCTGTTGGGAAGGAGAATATACCATAAGTAATGGATGATCCGTGGACTGGATACACTACAAGAGAAATAAATTTATCAGGTAAGCATAAATTATGTTTTTTTTATTTTTTTATATATTAGGTGACAGTTGGAGGAACAAGTCTGAGAAACTAGATTTGATAATGTAGCTGTAGAACCTTTTAAATTTTTTTTTTTCTTTATAACGCTAACAACTTTTTTCACTTTTATTTTTATAGGTGTTGGATTTAAAGTTGGAGGGAAGTCCGGCAGTAAATATTTTGTACTCCAAGTCCATTACGGTGATGTTAAGGCTTTTGCAGGTTTGTAAAGTAGTGAAAGTTAATTGTAATAACATATTACAAATATTAAAACAAATGTAACATATCTGTAATATCTGTGCGCACGACTGTCTGTGTAGCAAGTGATAAAATCCACAGCTAAGATAGGACCCACATTTTTAGTAAAAAGATTCATGTTTTAAGATCTAGAATCACCTATCTATTACGAAAAACTTTTTTTCTGAGAACACGTTTGATGTGTTGGTTTTGTTTTTGTGCTACATTCTTTTCATGTCAGTTTACAATAATGGCTCTATCCTATTTACCTATATGCCTATGGTTGTTTGTTGAATCACATAGCAGAATGATATAAGGATTTATAAATAGATATTCCTATATATATCTGTATATATCCCTATATATATAATCATGTATAGATATATATGGTACCAAATAAGCATCAGATATACTGTATGTATAAGTATGTATTTATGAATAAATAGAACATATTCTTCTATGTGAAGAACATTGGAATGTGAAATATTCATATTTGTATGTCAGGCTAGCACACTTGAGAATATGTGCTATGTTGGGTAATGTTAAAATCATTGTGCCTTTGTTAACTGCCAATAGTTTTGACTTTTTAATCTGCTGTATAAAAAATAAGTCTTTAACCAAGCGACGGATGACTTGAATATTATTAACGTTTTGTTTAAGGGATGTCAATATTCACTTGAACTTTGTAATTGGAAATGTTTTAGTAATTTATAATGCAAGCAGGAAAAAAAACTGAGATCAATATTTCTGCAGTTAATACAATGCATTCAATTATTTTAAAGACTGGTTTTACGTTTTTCTGTGTAGTGTTAGAAAGTCAATTTAGTATTTTTAAATAGTGTGAAGGTCAATAGTTGAAAGTTGCACAGTGCTAAATTACAAAAGAATTAACTTACTAGATTAAATGCTAATATTCTTGCATTAATAGTAGGCTATCCTATGTGGACAGTGTGTCATAGGTCTGAAATAATATTGTACGCTCAAGTCTTTTATATTATAGTGTACAAACTTTAAAAATAAATTAAAGAGACTTGCCAAATATGACTTTGGGATATGATATTGCAAACTGTTCTTTACTACTAGAGTGACAGTAAGATTTACTTTATTTCAAGCATAGTATCTATAGGCTGTTCCCAAGAATTATTAAAGTACCCTTGGATATCAATCTATTGGCAGTTATATTCCAAAGTCATTCATTTTGATATCACCCAAGGCAGAACATACAAGGATGTGAGATGTCATCGCAGAAAATGCAGCATGTCTGCAGAAAGAACAGGACACATGCAGGAACTGTTAGCACTTGAACTTTGTAGTACTGCTCCACATTAAACAGTTCTCTTCAAACAGAGCTGTGCTCTGGCTGCACTGTGTACATTTTCCTTAACACCGTGCATCCAGGGCAAAGTGCTGTTTGAAGTGAGCAGTCAAATATGCAGTAGCGCTGCAAAGCAGCAGCGCATTGCTTGTTAACATGCTCTCAGAGATTTTTTCTCTTAGCCTTTCCCAGTCTGCAAAGCCGTTTATTCTGAATGTAAGAGCACTGCATCTTTCTCTTGTAAAGGTGTATCCAGTCCACGGGTTCATCCATTACTTGTGGGATATTCTCCTTCCCAACAGGAATCTGCAAGAGGACATCCACAGCAGAGCTGTCTATATAGCTCCTCCCCTAACTGCCACCCCCAGTCATTCTCTTGCAGCTCTCGACAAGAAAGAAAGTATCGAGAGAGATGTGGTGACTTAGTGTAGTTTTTACCTTCAATTAAAAGTTTGTTATTTTTAAACGGTACCGGCGTTGTACTGTTTTTACTCTCATGCAGAAATTGGAAGAAGACTTCTGCCTGGAGGTTTGATGATCTTAGCGGTTTGTAACTAAGGTCCATTGCTGTTCTCACACATAACGGAAAAGTATGGAAAGAAAACTTCAGTTGGGGGGACGGTCTGCAGATTGCCTGCTTTGAGGTATGTTCAGTATATTTCTCCAACATAGGTGTGTCCGGTCCACGGCGTCATCCTTACTTGTGGGATATTCTCTTCCCCAACAGGAAATGGCAAAGAGCCCAGCAAAGCTGGTCACATGATCCCTCCTAGGCTCCGCCTACCCCAGTCATTCTCTTTGCCGTTGTACAGGCAACATCTCCACGGAGATGGCTTAGAGTTTTTTAGTGTTTAACTGTAGTTTTTATTATTCAATCAAGAGTTTGTTATTTTAAAATAGTGCTGGTATGTACTATTTACTCTGAAACAGAAAAGAGATGAAGATTTCTGTTTGTAAGAGGAAAATGATTTTAGCAACCGTTACTAAAATCGATGGCTGTTCCACACAGGACTGTTGAGAGGAATTAACTTCAGTTGGGGGAACAGTGAGCAGACTTTTGCTGCTTGAGGTATGACACATTCTAACAAGACGATGTAATGCTGGAAGCTGTCATTTTCCCTATGGGATCCGGTAAGCCATTTTTATTACAGAGTAAATAAGGGCTTCACAAGGGCTTGTTAAGACTGTAGACATTTTCTGGGCTAAATCGATTCATATATAACATATTTAGCCTTGAGGAATCATTTAATATGGGTATTTTTGTAAAATAATATCGGCAGGCACTGTTTTAGACACCTTATTCTCTAGGGGCTTTCCCTAATCATAGGCAGAGCCTCATTTTCGCGCCGGTATTGCGCACTTGTTTTTGAGAAGCATGACATGCAGTCGCATGTGTGAGGAGCTCTGATACATAAAAAAAGACTTTCTGAAGGCGTCATTTGGTATCGTATTCCCCTTTGGGCTTGGTTGGGTCTCAGCAAAGCAGATACCAGGGACTGTAAAGGGGTTAAAGATAAAAACGGCTCCGGTTCCGTTATTTTAAGGGTTAAAGCTTCCAAATTTGGTGTGCAATACTTTTAAGGCTTTAAGACACTGTGGTGAAATTTTGGTGAATTTTGAACAATTCCTTCATATTTTTTCGCAATTGCAGTAATAAAGTGTGTTCAGTTTAAAATTTAAAGTGACAGTAACGGTTTTATTTTGAAACGTTTTTTGTACTTTGTTATCAAGTTTATGCCTGTTTAACATGTCTGAACTACCAGATAGACTGTGTTCTGAATGTGGGGAAGCCAAGGTTCCTTCTCATTTAAATAGATGTGATTTATGTGACACTGAAAATGATGCCCAAGATGATTCCTCAAGTGAGGGGAGTAAGCATGGTACTGCATCATTCCCTCCTTCGTCTACACCAGTCTTGCCCACTCAGGAGGCCCCTAGTACATCTAGCGCGCCAATACTCCTTACTATGCAACAATTAACGGCTGTAATGGATAATTCTATCAAAAACATTTTAGCCAAAATGCCCACTTATCAGCGTAAGCGCGACTGCTCTGTTTTAGATACTGAAGAGCATGAGGACGCTGATGATAATGGTTCTGATATGCCCCTACACCAGTCTGAGGGGGCCAGGGAGGTTTTGTCTGAGGGAGAAATTTCAGATTCAGGGAAAATTTCTCAACAAGCTGAACCCGATGTGATTTCATTTAAATTTAAGTTGGAACATCTCCGCGCTCTGCTTAAGGAGGTGTTATCCACTCTGGATGATTGTGAGAATTTGATCATCCCAGAGAAACTATGTAAAATGGACAAGTTCCTAGAGGTCCCGGGGCCTCCAGAAGCTTTTCCTATACCCAAGCGGGTGGCGGACATTGTAAATAAAGAATGGGAAAGGCCCGGTATACCTTTCGTCCCTCCCCCCATATTTAAAAAATTGTTTCCCATGGTCGACCCCAGAAAGGACTTATGGCAGACAGTCCCCAAGGTCGAGGGGGCGGTTTCTACTTTAAACAAACGCACCACTATACCCATAGAAGATAGTTGTGCTTTCAAAGATCCTATGGATAAAAAATTAGAAGGTTTGCTTAAAAAGATGTTTGTTCAGCAAGGTTACCTTCTACAACCAATTTCATGCATTGTCCCTGTCACTACAGCCGCGTGTTTCTGGTTCGATGAGCTAGAAAAGGCGATCGATAGTGATTCTCCTCCTTATGAGGAGATTATGGACAGAATCCGTGCTCTCAAATTGGCTAATTCTTTCACCCTAGACGCCACTTTGCAATTGGCTAGGTTAGCGGCGAAAAATTCTGGGTTTGCTATTGTGGCGCGCAGAGCGCTTTGGTTGAAATCTTGGTCAGCGGATGCGTCTTCCAAGAACAAATTGCTTAACATTCCTTTCAAGGGGAAAACGCTGTTTGGCCCTGACTTGAAAGAGATTATCTCTGATATCACTGGGGGTAAGGGCCACGCCCTTCCTCAGGATAGGTCTTTCAAGGCCAAAAATAAACCTAATTTTCGTCCCTTTCGTAGAAACGGACCAGCCCCAAGTGCTACGTCCTCTAAGCAAGAGGGTAATACTTCTCAAGCCAAGCCTGCCTGGAGACCAATGCAAGGCTGGAACAAGGGAAAGCAGGCCAAGAAGCCTGCCACTGCTACCAAGACAGCATGAAATGTTGGCCCCCGATCCGGGACCGGATCTGGTGGGGGGCAGACTCTCTCTCTTCGCTCAGGCTTGGGCAAGAGATGTTCTGGATCCTTGGGCACTAGAAATAGTCTCCCAAGGTTATCTTCTGGATTTCAAGGGGCCTCCCCCAAGGGGGAGGTTCCACAGGTCTCAATTGTCTTCAGACCACATAAAGAGACAGGCATTCTTGCATTGTGTAGAAGACCTGTTAAAAATGGGAGTGATTCATCCTGTTCCATTAGGAGAACAAGGGATGGGGTTCTACTCCAATCTGTTCGTAGTTCCCAAAAAAGAGGGAACGTTCAGACCAATCTTGGATCTCAAGATCCTAAACAAGTTTCTCAAGGTTCCATCGTTCAAAATGGAAACTATTCGAACAATTCTTCCTTCCATCCAGGAAGGTCAATTCATGACCACGGTGGATTTAAAGGATGCGTATCTACATATTCCTATCCACAAGGAACATCATCGGTTCCTAAGGTTCGCATTCCTGGACAAGCATTACCAGTTCGTGGCACTTCCTTTCGGATTAGCCACTGCTCCAAGGATTTTCACAAAGGTACTAGGGTCCCTTCTAGCGGTACTAAGACCAAGGGGCATTGCAGTAGTACCTTACTTGGACGACATTCTGATTCAAGCGTCGTCCCTTCCTCAAGCAAAGGCTCACACGGACATAGTCCTGGCCTTTCTCAGATCTCACGGATGGAAAGTGAACGTAGAAAAGAGTTCTCTATCTCCGTCAACAAGGGTTCCCTTCTTGGGAACAATAATAGACTCTTTAGAAATGAGGATTTTTCTGACAGAGGCCAGAAAAACAAAACTTCTAAACTCTTGTCAAACACTTCATTCCGTTCCTCTTCCTTCCATAGCGCAGTGCATGGAAGTAATAGGTTTGATGGTAGCGGCAATGGACATAGTTCCTTTTGCGCGCATTCATCTAAGACCATTACAACTGTGCATGCTCAGTCAGTGGAATGGGGACTATACAGACTTGTCTCCGACGATTCAAGTAAATCAGAGGACCAGAGACTCACTCCGTTGGTGGCTGTCCCTGGACAACCTGTCACAAGGGATGACCTTCCGCAGACCAGAGTGGGTCATTGTCACGACCGACGCCAGTCTGATGGGCTGGGGCGCGGTCTGGGGACTCCTGAAAGCTCAGGGTCTTTGGTCTCGGGAAGAATCTCTTCTACCGATAAATATTCTGGAACTGAGAGCGATATTCAATGCTCTCAAGGCTTGGCCTCAGCTAGCGAAAGCCAAGTTCATACGGTTTCAATCAGACAACATGACGACTGTTGCGTACATCAACCATCAGGGGGGAACAAGGAGTTCCCTGGCGATGGAAGAAGTAACCAAAATCATTCAATGGGCAGAGACTCACTCCTGCCACCTGTCTGCAATCCACATTCCAGGGGTGGAAAATTGGGAAGCGGATTTTCTGAGTCGTCAGACATTACATCCGGGGGAGTGGGAACTCCATCCGGAAATCTTTGCCCAAATTACTCAATTGTGGGGCATTCCAGACATGGATCTGATGGCCTCTCGTCAGAACTTCAAGGTTCCTTGCTACGGGTCCAGATCCAGGGATCCCAAGGCGACTCTAGTAGATGCACTAGTAGCACCTTGGACCTTCAAACTAGCTTATGTATTCCCGCCGTTTCCTCTCATCCCCAGGCTGGTAGCCAGGATCAATCAGGAGAGGGCGTCGGTGATCTTGATAGCTCCTGCGTGGCCACGCAGGACTTGGTATGCAGATCTGGTGAATATGTCATCGGCTCCACCATGGAAGCTACCTTTGAGACGAGACCTTCTTGTTCAAGGTCCGTTCGAACATCCGAATCTGGTCTCACTCCAGCTGACTGCTTGGAGATTGAACGCTTGATCTTATCAAAGCGAGGGTTCTCAGATTCTGTTATTGATACTCTTGTTCAGGCCAGAAAGCCTGTAACTAGAAAAATTTACCACAAAATATGGAAAAAATATATCTGTTGGTGTGAATCTAAAGGATTCCCTTGGAACAAGGTAAAGATTCCTAAGATTCTATCCTTTCTTCAAGAAGGATTGGAGAAAGGATTATCGGCAAGTTCCTTGAAGGGACAGATTTCTGCCTTGTCTGTGTTACTTCACAAAAAGCTGGCAGCTGTGCCAGATGTTCAAGCCTTTGTTCAGGCTCTGGTTAGAATCAAGCCTGTTTACAAACCTTTGACTCCTCCTTGGAGTCTCAACTTAGTTCTTTCAGTTCTTCAGGGGGTTCCGTTTGAACCCTTGCATTCCGTTGATATTAAGTTATTATCTTGGAAAGTTTTGTTTTTGGTTGCAATTTCTTCTGCTAGAAGAGTTTCAGAATTATCTGCTCTGCAGTGTTCTCCTCCTTATCTGGTTTTCCATGCAGATAAGGTGGTTTTACGTACTAAACCTGGTTTTCTTCCGAAAGTTGTTTCTAACAAAAACATTAACCAGGAGATAGTCGTGCCTTCTTTGTGTCCGAATCCAGTTTCAAAGAAGGAACGTTTGTTGCACAATTTGGATGTTGTTCGCGCTCTAAAATTCTATTTAGATGCTACAAAGGATTTTAGACAAACATCTTCCTTGTTTGTTGTTTATTCTGGTAAAAGGAGAGGTCAAAAAAGCAACTTCTACCTCTCTCTCTTTTTGGATTAAAAGCATCATCAGATTGGCTTATGAGACTGCCGGACGGCAGCCTCCTGAAAGAATCACAGCTCATTCCACTAGGGCTGTGGCTTCCACATGGGCCTTCAAGAACGAGGCTTCTGTTGATCAGATATGTAGGGCAGCGACTTGGTCTTCACTGCACACTTTTACCAAATTTTACAAGTTTGATACTTTTGCTTCTTCTGAGGCTATTTTTGGGAGAAAGGTTTTGCAAACCGTGGTGCCTTCCATTTAGGTGACCTGATTTGCTCCCTCCCTTCATCCGTGTCCTAAAGCTTTGGTATTGGTTCCCACAAGTAAGGATGACGCCGTGGACCGGACACACCTATGTTGGAGAAAACAGAATTTATGTTTACCTGATAAATTACTTTCTCCAACGGTGTGTCCGGTCCACGGCCCGCCCTGGTTTTTTAATCAGGTCTGATAATTTATTTTCTTTAACTACAGTCACCACGGTATCATATGGTTTCTCCTATGCAAATATTCCTCCTTTACGTCGGTCGAATGACTGGGGTAGACGGAGCCTAGGAGGGATCATGTGACCAGCTTTGCTGGGCTCTTTGCCATTTCCTGTTGGGGAAGAGAATATCCCACAAGTAAGGATGACGCCGTGGACCGGACACACCGTTGGAGAAAGTAATTTATCAGGTAAACATAAATTCTGTTTTTTTTCTAGAGAGATAAGGTCTAGAAAATGCTGACAGTGCCTGGTATATTTAAGGTAAGCCTGATACAGTGATTTAACAACAACTGGGATCATGCTTGCAAAAAGGGATAATATTCATGTTAATACCTATATTACTTAGTGTAAAAACGTTTGCATGATTTATAAATAAAAACGTTTTTTCTCTGAGGGTGATAAATCTTTATTTGGGGCCTAGTTTCCACATGGCTTGTTAGATTACTCCTAGGAGTACTTTTTTAAGGCCCTCTGACTTTGAGTGCATGGTGGGAGGGGCCTATTTTCGTTTTCAGTCTGAGACATCCAGCTTCCCTGAAGGAGTCCTCTGGCTTATAGGACCTCTATAGAGGGTTTTGTTCCTGCAAAAATCGTTTTTAAGGGCAGGTAGGAGCCACAGCACAGCTGTGGCAGTGTGTTTGACTGTTTGTTAACAGGTTTAATGTTTTTCTAATTAGTTTTTGGGCCTGAGGGGTTAATCATCCATTTGCAAGTGGGTGCAATGCTGCTTTAGTCCCTTATACACACTGTAAAAATTTCGTAGAGTTTACTACTTTTTTTTTTCACTGTTTTGCAGTTTATGTGGTAGTTTTTTTCTCTTAAAGGCACAGTACCGTTTTGTATTATTGCTTTTTTCACTTTTATTAAAGTGTTTT